>NC_134496.1:7068841-7113841 GCF_040206685.1 Ascaphus truei | reverse complement strand
TATAACCCTGCTGAAATCAGCGAAGAGTTTGTGACATACTACAATAACCTATATAATCTGGCAAAACATGACCAAATTAACACAGACCTTGCAACACAGATAGATGACTATATAAAAACAACTAGACTATCTAAACTAGCTGAGTCAGAGGCAAGCCACCTAGGAGACCCTATAACAGCGAAGCAAGTGTCTGTCGCAATTAAATCTCTTAAAAATTCCATGGCCCTGGGCCCAGATGGGTTCTCTAATTTATATTATAAAAAGTTTGAGAACACACTGAAACCTTATTTGGTCAGATAGTTTAACAAAATTCTAAAAGGCGAAGCTTTACCAATTGATTCACTGGAGGCCTCAATTATAGTAATTCTAAAAGAAGGGAAAGATCCTACACTATGCTCCAGCTACAGACCCATCTCTTTGTAAACACGGATATAAAATTGTTCGCAAAATTTTTGGCGACTAGACTGAACAAGGTTCTAAATATTTTGATCCACCCAGACCAAGTAGGGTTTACTCCAGAGCGGCAAGCTTCAGATAATATTCGCAGGATTATTAATATTATACACAATAGCAACACGAACCAATGCCCCACAGACGCAGAAAAAGCATTCGATAGGGTGGCTTTGCCTTTTATGTTCCGGGTGCTCAGGGAGCTGGGTCTCCACGAAAATGTTATTAATGGTATTGTAGCGCTATACTCCTGCCCAACAGCCACAGTCCACACCTCAGGCTATATCTCAGCACCTTTTAAGATCTCAAATGGCACCAGGCAGGGTTGTCCGTTATCCCCCCTGCTATTTGTATAGTACTGGCCTCAAGAATAAGATCAAACCCAAAGATACAAGGCATCCCTATAGGAGACGAAGTTTACAAGGTATCCCTTTTCAAAGATGACATTTTACTTTCTCTGACCAGCACAGAGTCATCCCTAAGAAGCCTGTTTAATACACTAGACGAATTTGACAATTTTTCACATTTTAAAGTCAACCACACCAAATCAGAAGCTATAAGTCTATTTATACCCAAAGAAATAGAGAATGATTTGAAAAAGAAATGTCCTATAAAATGGAAGACAGATATGATAAGGTATCTGGGAGTGTTTATTACACAAAGATATGAGGATATTTATAGTGCAAACTATCCAAACAATCAAAACCCTGAAGAAAGATCTATTGAATTGGTCAGGACATCAGATTTCCTGGTCAGGCAAAGTTGTAGAGGATGTAGATAGAGCACAGCCAAGGAAATCCTCCTTTTGGTATCCAGAGAAGGGAAAAAAATTCCAGGCAACTCCAAACTAAGTAAATGATCGATTTATTGCATGCTAGAAAAACAATAAAAACGGACTACATGAACGCCTGGTCAGGCAGGATTATATCAGTTAAAATGAATCTACTACCAAGAATACTGTATTTATTTCAAGTACTACCAGTAACAGTCCCAGCATATGTTATCAGGGACTTGGAGAGTGAAATAGCCAAATTTATTTGGAACTGCAGGAAACCCAGAATTAAGAAAAAATTAATGTTGCTTCCTCTGGCCCAGGGAGGCATTTTATACCAAACACACATTTCAGCCTCCATTGATGAATTTTGAAATGCTCTGTGTGCGAGGAACCGACACACGGGGACTAATATCTAGGTTATACAAAGGAGTAATTGGCTCAGGTAAAGACTACGCACGGAAACTTAGCTTTATGTCTCAGTGGGAGACTGACCTAGACAAGACCCTAGATGATGAGGAGTGGACTGAGATATTTAATGCGGCAGCCAAAAACTCCATCTGCACGACATTAAAGGAGTACTCATATAAGGTATTGATGAGGTGGTATCTCACCCCAGTCAAGTTATCTAAATTTGTCCCTGGTTACTCCCCTTTGTGCCCCAAGCAATGCGGAGAAACGGGGTACGTGTTGCACATGCTGTGGTCCTGTCCTCGTATATCACCCCTATGGAACAAATTAGAAATTGGCTGCAGAGGACTTTGGGCCTCGAAATTCAGATGGACCCGTGGCTGTTTTTGCTAAACAAACCAGTGCAGGAACTATCCAGAGCGGGAAATAAATTAATTGCTCATTTTGCAACCGCTATGAGGTGCGAGACCGCAGCATTGTGGAACCAAAATACAATTCCATCTATTGAAAAGATTCAGAACAGAATTTGGTGTGTTTGCCAGATGGAGAAGTTGACGAGTTTAGCTAACGAAACTGGCCCAAATTTCCAAAAGGTCTGGCTGCCGTGGCTGGCCCAGACAGATATCCAGGGAGTGAGCAATGCCACCGTTTGGCACTGATAGGAATAAGGGAGTTCTCCTTAGATGAGATGCAATAGGTAGGGGACTGGAAAGACAGGCCCGGACTAGGCCTCATAACAAAGTTGTGCTGGGTCCATCCGGTCGTCAAAGGACAAACCATAGGGGACTGCCAGGAACCAAGATCAAAAAGTGCGGCCAAGACTTCGACTCCTCCCCCCCCCCCCCGTCCCCCTGTCCTCCTACCCCCGTTTCCCACCCATGGTGAGTTTTATGTTGTATGTCTGTGGGTCTGCATGACATAGGGCATGAATACGACATTTACGCAAGAAAATTCATGTGATAACATGTACATATTTATGTTATGCCTTGTGGACAAAAATCAATACATTTGAAGTTGAAAAAAAATTAGATCAAATAATATCATATATTTCGTCCAAGGTGTAAATTCTATATACACCAAAAGGCTGTTAGGGCCATTTTTTACTGAAAATCACCATTGTAATCAATTGGAATTTTCTGCCCCAAATGGCCGCATCGAAGTACAGTATATAGAATTTACCTGTGAAATGTTTTACGTTAGCTGTGTTATAGCTTCTGGGAAACCATGTTTATCTCTTCTAATAGGTGAGAGTTGGAGGAAGAGAGTTAGGCTGAGTCCCCAGTCTTCACTGTGGCACGCGCGCCCGGTGGGGGGCGGCGCGTGCACAACGCTACACCGCGATCTGCGGTCTGGGGGGAGAGGGAAGGTTTGCGACGGGATGGGGCGTGGCTGTGGGTTTGCGGGGGCGTGGCCATGACGTCCCGCGGCTGGTTTGCCCTAATTTCAAATTCCCCCGCCTGCCTGAAAACCTGTCACGCACCGCTGGGGAAAGGTGCGCGACAAGGTAGGGACTGGGACCGGCCGGACTGGAGGGGGTGGGGCTTGATAGCACAGCGCACGCCGAAGTGACTGGGGCCGCCCCCTTAGGCTGTGCTTATAGTGCCGGCGAGAGCGACGCGTCGTCGCGGCAAAACAAATGCATTGTCACCGTCGCGTGCGCTTATAGTAAGTGCGACGGATCGACGGTTTGGTCGCAATCGCTGGAAGTCATCTCAATTTGATTTTTCCAGCGACCGCAGCCTGATGTCACCGTCGCGTCGCCGGGACTATAAGCGCAGCCTAAGTTGAAGGCATCCACAGGTTAACCACCGCTGTCTTAGGCTGCGCTTATAGTGCCTTACGATGGCGACGCCGCTCCAAAACAAATACATTGACTCCATCGCAAGCGCTTATAGTAAGCGCGATGGCGACGGAGCGACCAAAATTTGGAAGCCGGTAAATTTGATTTTTTTAGAGACATTCGCCACATGTAACTGTCTCTAAACCAATCAAATTGCATGGCCCGCCCCCTTAGTGACGTCACTGGCCTTGTCGCCAGCGACGTCGTTAAAAACCTAATTACAACTTTCGCTAATGGCGACGGCGATGGGTGACGTCATCGGTCGCGTCGCCAGCACTATAAGTGCGGCCTTATACTGTAAGGTGGGACATGTAAGGTTGGCATAATAGAATATACTTTACATACTGTATAAACATGAACAAATGAGGCTTTATTAAAGAGCAGGAACTACTGGGAATAACAGCACACACCCCGGTGGACACAAACAAGCTACGTGCATGAGAGTAAGTGCAAAACACCATCAAAAACAGGTGAAGCTTTCATATCAAAAGCAAAATGATAGATTCCTTGCAGGTATCAAAAGCAACATGCACAACATTGTGTATAGTATACAACCTTTTATACTGTATACTACACACATACTTAAACATAACACACATGTAGCAAGCGTAATTGTCCTCGTTGGTGATATTCTGCAACAACATTGCCATTGATTCCTAGGAAGCACTCTGATATTACAACCCCCCACCACCCAAATACTGTAAATTCCCCCCACCACCCCAAATACGTAAAAAAAAATACATACAACACCCCCCCCCACCCCCCTAATACAGTAAATTCCCCCCACCACCCCAAATACATTAAAACAAAAAACACACATACACTCCAAATACATTAAAACTCCCACCCCCTAAACAGGGCCGTCTTAACGTATGGGCACGCTGGGCAGTTACCCGGGGGCCCCACAGAATAGGGGGGCCCCACGCGCCCGGCCCATGTGTGCCCACCAATGCTCTCCCCCCGCCCGGCACCCCGGCTCCGCTCGCTCTCCCCCCGCCCGGCACTCCGGCTCCGCTCGCTCTCCCCCCCGCCCGGTACCCCGGCTCCGCTCGCTCTCCCCCGCCCGGCACCCCGGCTCCGCTCGCTCTCCCCTGCCCGGCACCCCGGCTCCGCTCGCTCTCCCCTGCCCGGCACCCCGTCTCCGCTCGCTCTCCCCCCGCCCGGCACCCCGGCTCCGCTCGCTCTCCCCCGCCCGGCACCCCGGCTCCGCTCGCTCTCCCCCGCCCGGCACCTCGGCTCCGCTCGCTCTCCCCCGCCCGGCACCCCGGCTCCGCTCGCTCTCCCCCGCCCGGCACCCCGGCTCTGCTCGCTCTCCCCCGCCCGGCACCCTGGCTTGCCAGGTGTCCTGTATTTGGTTCCCCCGTCCGGTAAAATATGAGAGATAATACCGGACATGGGATAGAGCAGGGCTGCTGCTGCTAGGGGGCTGGGCAGCTTCTGAGACTCTGCATCGCTGTGAGGAAGATCTGCAGTGGATGCCTACCGTACAATAAAGACCAGTGTTATATCACTCCTGTCTATGTATCAGTCCTTGGGCAGGAGGGTGAAGTATGCCGTAGTGGGGGCTGATTTCTGGACACCCTGGAATCCATTACAGCTGGAGGGGCTGAACATCAAGAGAACGAACCTAAACCTGTCCTGATCTCCACTTCATCGCTGATAGACTCAGCTCTCCTGATCCTAACAGGTATTGCACCACACACAAGGTAGCATAGGCTGTGCACCTCCTAGAGGGGGGGGGGGGGGCGGGGGGGACAGCGCTAGACATACAAACCAAAACAGACAGATATTTGCTCTAACTATAATTACATTTATTTAAAGCAGCAGTCCAAGCTGTCGTTTCCCCCCCCCCCCCCTTTAATATGCGCATCAATACAATCCACACACTGATAAGTAATTAGCTAAGTTGCTGATCGATTCATTCTCCTGTGATCGATCAGCGAAGATTCGGCTTGGGGGTTCACTAAATGGCCGTCAGGGCAGAAGAAGAGGATCAAAGATACAAATTTCTGTGGGGAAGATCATGTGACCAGGCAGCCACTAGATACAATTGGTGCACTGCTAGAGAGAGGGCAGGACTCAAAAAGAAGTGTGCCAGAGTCTGTTTCAGAAGAGGAAGGGAATGTGACTTTGTAAATGGTTGCTATAGAAACAAAAAATGCTTGTGCCATTATAATACATAAAAAATTTAATTTATAGTTGTTTTAAAAAAAATAAATGCTACAAGTATTTTCTCATAGTACAGAATTGATTTATTTACATTTGAAAATAATCCATGTAGGATATTTCTTGGTCAGCAGCTTTAAGTGAGACCATTGTACAGAAATTAGTTGTTTTGCAACCTAACTGTGATTACACCTTCAAAACCCCGTCCGCCCCGCGTTGCTTACAACAAGAGATATACAGCATGGATAGGTGATTACAGGGCAGACACTGAGACAGGCTGTTATATTCCTACCTCATTCAGAAACCTCTCCACACATCCATGTCTGTCTTGCAGCTAATGAGATTAACCCTAATAGGTTTGATGGCTGCAAAGCTACCACCACACCAAATCCCATTACAGCATGTGCTGTACAGTGAGCGTACTTGCTGCCCCCTGCAGGCATGTAACTGCAGGTACGGCCTGAGAAGCAGTAACATGCAATGCAGGGCTCTGCAGTTACTGTCCCAAAGGGGCCGGCGAGAGAGAGCTCAGGGGCAGGAGGGCTGCAGAGTACTGTAATGTCATGTTGGATGCATTTAAAGACTCAGATGATTATTCTTCAACATTTTGCATGCGGTTTCAAATACAGGAGTCTGAAGCGGCGGCTCAGTGAGTAAAGGGGCCGACTCCCGAAACAACGACACTGAAGCAGGGGAGCCTGGTTCAAATCCCAGTGTCGGCTCCCTGTGACCTTGGGTACGTTACTTTATCTCTCTGTGCCTCAGGAACCTAAAAATAGACTGTAAGCTCTACTCCTCGTGCCTGCAAAACTTCATAGTACAGTACAGTGCTGTGTTCGCTATACATGACAAAAAACTGTGATGTCCCATATATATTTACATTGTCTGGACACTGAGTCTGTGTTACAGATGTCCGAGCAACTGCAATTAAACCAGAATCACAAGGTTCAAGGATGTGTCTCCCGGCCGCCAGTTAAAGAGCCCTGATGTAGTGCACAAGACAATGCCTCTGACAAACTCAAGACACAGTGCAAGTGACAAATCCCCTCTCACAATCCCTTTCCTGTGCATATGTAGCTAGCCTTATTGTTTCCGGCGACGATGCCACCTGTGACCACTGCGGTCGCACCACCGTAACGCTGCGAGGGGTTCCATTCGGAAACATGGATCCCCTGCAGCGCGATTGCAGCAAACCCCGTCTCGGGCGCCGCATGCATTTGCTTCTTTGAACGCGGCACTGGAGACAGAGGGGCCTATTCTCGTAGCTCCGGTGTTGCCAGCGCCAAACCGCGCAGTTTGACATGTTCAGAAGTCGCGGATGTTAATGTGGGAAAAAACCCTATTCTGTATTGCAAATCGCATCTTCTAAACCGCTTCTATAAAAAGTGACAAACCGCTCGGTTTAACATGCAATTTGCCCGGATTGCACCAAATAAATTAGGGAGAGATGCCTGTGCTGATAAAGGAACACACCTGAGGTACCTTGGGAGATATGCTAATGACTATGCAAAGTATATTTAAATGAGTGACACATCCAAAAATATTTGAAGGGGGTACTGGTGTCAGACCCAAGAGGATCAGAATCCACAACTGCTCCGATTTAGGGCAGCAGCATTGAACTAAACCAGATGCTGGGAAGTTCTACTGCTCACACCTGTAGCCCCCTCACCAACCTATTAAAGCAGACCACTGCCTGACTGCCAGTTCAATGTCCTTGTGCACAAAAGGAGCACACCTGAGATACCTGGGACACCTGAGATACCTGGGACACCTGAGATACCTGGGACACCTGAGGCACCTGAGATACCTGGGACACCTGAGATACCTGAGATACCTAGGACACACGAGATACCTGGGACACATGAGATACATGAGATACCTGGGACACCTGAGATACATGAGATACCTGGGACACACGAGATACCTGGGACACCTGAGATACCTGAGATACCTGAGATACATGAGATACCTGGGACACCTGAGATACATGAGATACCTGGGATACATGAGATACCTGGGACACCTGAGATACCTGGGACACCTGAGATACCTGGGACACCTGAGATACATGAGGCACCTGAGATACCTGAGGCACCTGAGATACCTGAGGCACCTGAGACATGTGAATGCAGTTTCCCAAAATCTGGGTTTACTTCAATGTTAGAGCTGCTGCCCTGAATAGCAGAGGTTGTAGGTTCTGATCCTCTTGGGTCTGACACCAGTACCCTCTTCAAAAAATTTGCAAGGTGTGACTCATTTAAATATACTTTGCACAGTCATTAGCATATCTCCCAAGGTACCTCGGGTGTGTTCCTTTATCAGCACAGGCATCTCTCCCTAATTTATTTGGAGGGAGGGTTAAGGGGATATATATATATATATATACACATACACACACAGCTGGAGACACTACTAAATCGGAACTCCTCCTCCTCCCTTTTTCCCTAGCTACCCTCTCAGCGAGCTTCCTCACCGCGCGCCGATTTGCACAGCCGGAATGAAACCACTTTAAAAATGCCTTGTTTCCGCATGGTTTGGAGAAGTGCTTGTTAGACACGGATTGACACACGTCTACTAGAATAGAGCTATAAGATTTGTCCCCAGTGAGTCTGGCCACATCTGTACAGTATGTTGCATTCAGACGCAATGCAAGTTTTCCCATCACACGTGCGAGATCTTGACTTCAAGATTACACGACTCAGAGCACCTGTTCTACTGCCCATGATAGTGCCTTTCTTCCCCCACAAACACCGCAGACAGTGCGGGAGAGATTGTGGCATCAACACACATCTGGCAAAGCATGAACTTTTCTATTACACAGACTGTGTTGCCCTGTTGCAGTGGCTTTCAGCATGTGTACCACAAGACACCTAGATTCAGTGGCAGATTTCCCGTTAGGCCTGGGCTAGGGCGGAAAAATTATGGGGCGGCAAAAATGTCCGCCCCCATATACATTTGCCGTGCTTTTGGGCCTATCAGGCCTGATGGGAAGGCGCTTACATGGCGCTGCCGACCTCCTTCTCCTTTGGAATGCCAGCGTCAAATGACGCCACAGACGGCACCAACGTGACCTCACACAGCGTCTTGTTGCCTTGGCAACGTGACGTCGCAACATCAAATGATGTCATGATGGCACATTACCATAACAACATGACACAGTGCGACGTCCCATTGGTGATGTCCTCTGCGTCATTTGACTCTGGCATTCCAAAGGAGAAGGGGGGCGGCAGCGAGGAGGTGGCCGTGGCATGTAAGCGCCTAAGGGATTCTCAAACCCCCCGCTGCCCGGATTCCATGACGTCGTTGTTTTGAATATTTGACTTCTCAGGAAGCAATACTGTCACGTGATATATATTATTTAATTATTCAAAAATGGTGTTACACTGTCCTGTTGTATTGCTGCATGCGGAGTTCTGCACGGCCGCCGGTGACAAAGGCCGTTTCAAACACACACACTGAGTAGATTACATTGTAGCAAACATCATCAATAGCAAATAAAAGCCCCCAGTTTAGGGAGTGCAGAAACCCAGCTTGCGCGGGACCTAACAGTGTGAGCAGTCTAATGTCAGACACTAAGAAAGCGGGCAAGAGTTTGGATCAACGTATTATATTGTGTTTGAAAACAATGAGGATGTTCCCATTTGGGACTGAAACACTGGAATTTTGTTATCATCCACAATATAATTTGTTCATTGAAATCACTAGTTTTACATGACGACACCTGTAACAGAGTTTTGAATTGCTAGTGACACCCGTATTCCTTTTACGTCAAAGTTTTCCACGTAGGAGCTACAGTATTTCCTATATTTTTGAGTCCTGTGCTTTTCTATTTGACTGAAAGCTCCGATACAATCGTTTGCATTTTCTTTGTATGTTTTCAGTTGTAATTTTGTGTATCCTCATTTCATGATCCATTAATTGTAGTAACATGCGTGGTTAAAAAAAGTTACCGGTACATTGTGCTTTAGAATAATGACCGAAGTAACCTCGTGTTTAATGTAGCAGACAGGCCGGAGCGATCACGAGTCGCTCCGAGCCCACTTTATACAATCATTGCGTTTGTTCCGTGCGTTATTAAGACGTTCGCTACTGGCCGTGCACCGGCTTCGTGGTGGGGGGGGGGGGGGGGGGGAGGGGAGGGGGAAAGGTGCTGTGCATATCCCGATAAGGATTGTATTAGAAGGAATACTCTGCACCGTCTGCTGGAAGAGGCCGGGACTGCCGTGAGAAGAGGGCAGCCAACATTAGGGAAATAATTCAGTGATACTCTGGAGACATATCAGGATTGGAAGGGATTAAAAGGACAAGTCAACATAGTGGGTCAAAAAAGAAAGTACTGGGTGTAATCGGCCTCCTTAGAAAGATTGTCCCCTTAATGTTACTGTCTAAGGCACGTTCTATACAAGGGCCGCGCGCGCGCACGGCAGGGAGAGGGGAGCCGACAGACAGCGGCGAAGATGAGGAAATTAATCTTTTCGCGCCGCTACCGGCACTGAATGTATGTATGTGTGTGTGTGTATATGTATGCATGTGTATGTATGTATATGTGTGTGTGTATATGTATGCATGTGTATGTTATGTTATGTGTGTGTGTGTGTGTGTGTGTGTGTGTGTGTGTGTGTGTGTGTGTGTGTGTGTGTGTGTGTGTGTGTGTGTGTGTGTGTGTGTGTGTGTGTGTGTGTGTGTGTGTGTCTGCACAAGTCTAATAATTTTTTTATTTTTACCAATGTTTTTTTTTTTAAATAATAAATTACACATACACACACACACACCCATATACATACACATACACACACATGCATATACACATAAACACACACACACCCATATACATACACATACACACACATGCATATACACATAAACACACACAAACACACATAAACACACTCAACACAGTATACTTACGAAAAGCATGCGGCACGTGCACGCGCGTTTGCATAGTCACGCTGTATATAACAGCCCTAACAGATCTGTATCTTGTGAAAAATGAATATTTATCTCTTCGTGTCGGGGACGCTGGATTTCAGCACGTCAGCTACTTCTGTTTATCTGTTTGATTAGTGAGGGCTTCTTAATTACTTTGCAACCAAAAAACAAAGGACTGCTCACCATTTACCTGCGGCTTCGAGGACTAGCTAACCCGTCCCAAAAGTGCGTCCTTGCCACGGAAATACGCAGCTCGAAAACACTGAAAGATAATTACACGTGTCTGATTAAATAGCTACATTTCACCTGTTAACCCTTTTGCTCCCAGACAAAAGGCTGTTATCACGGGATCCCTGTGCGGTCCGTCCCATCGGCGCTTAGTAAATCTCCCTGGTTGTGCGATAAGAGATGCCGAAGGTTACACAGCTACCTACCTCCATATAGTGTACATGTATCAGTGTGCAGTGATGGGGTGGCCACTTATCTCCCAGCGCTCTGAAGTGTGCCACTGTAACGCAGGGCGAGACAAAGCAAAGCTATGTGACACTCAGAGACACAGCCCTTCTTAACTTGCAGGGAGCTGGAAACAGGTCACTCACCCCTACTGGGCAATCTCATTATCATCTGACATTCTTACTCCGTTCCTCCTCCCTCCCATTGTCAGCTAGGGACGGATTAACCCCTGCACTGCTCGATAGTAATAATAACCACCCCTTTTACTGCCAGGAGGGGCCTGATGCGTTTCATGGCCTTCTGGCAGCGTAGGGTTTACTTGAAGACTTGCCAGGGGCTTGGGCAAATGGGCTAGTAGAGACAGGCAGACTGGGAAAGCAGCATCACGGAATAATCCGTTTCCAAACAGTTACAATCAGATTGTAGAGATGAGAGCATGAAAATGTGTGTGTATGAGTATGAGTATGAGACTGTGTGACTGACCAAAGCACTCAATTTCACAACGGACTAGTCATGACGCTGTATCTATTTATTTATTATTAATATATAGCCCTGTACAACATTAGAAGCACATTGACCGAACAAGACAATTCAAGGTCAGCATGCAAGGGTAAGTGCTGCTGGTACTGATGGAAACAATGAAGGGTCAATACAAGGAGCTTTCAAAAGAACTATTCAGGACAAAGGACTCGGGGCATCCCTTAAGGTTGGAGGAAAGGAGATTTCACCAGCAACAAAGGAAAGGGTTCTTTATAGTAAGGGCAGTTACAGTGTGGGATTCATTACCCATGGAGACTGTGATGGCAGATACAATATAAAAAATAAAGGTTGGGCATATTTTTAGAAAGGAAAGGTATAAAGGGATATACCAAATAAGTAATCATGGGAAGGATGTTTATACAGGGAGAAATACAATATTTGGAGTCAGGAAGGAATTTATTTTTCCCCTAATGAGATATCATTAGATGATATGACACTGGGGTTTTTGTTGCCTTCCTCTGGATCAATATACTGTAAGTACGGATATAGGATAAAGTATCTGTCGTCTAAATTTAGCATACGTTGGACTTGACTAACGTATTTTTTCAACCCCTAACTGTGTAACAATATAGCAGTGTAACATATGTAACAATGCAGCTGTGTAACAATATAGCAGTGTAACATATGTAACTGTAACAATATAGCAGTGTAACATATGTAACAATGTAACTGTAACAATATAGCAGTGTAACAATGTAACTGTAACAATATAGCAGTGTAACAATGTAACTGTGCAACAATATAGCAGTGTACCATATGTAACAATGTAACTGTGTAACAATATAGCAGTGTAACAATGTAACTGTGTAACAATATAGCAGTGTAACAATGTAACTGTGTAACAATATAGCAGTGTAACAATGTAGCCGTGTAACAATATAGCAGTGTAACAATGTAACTGTGTAACAATATAGCAGTGTAACAATGTAACTGTGTAACAATATAGCAGGGTACCATATGTAACAATGTAACAATATAGCAGTGTAACAATGTAACTGTGTAACAATATAGCAGTGTAACAATGTAGCCGTGTAACAATATAGCAGTGTAACAATGTAACTGTGTAACAATATAGCAGTGTACCATATGTAACAATGTAACAGTGTGACAATATAGCAGTGTAACATATGTAACAATGTAACAGTGTAACAATATAGTAGTTTACCATATGTAACAATATAGCAGTGTGACATATGTAACAGTGTAACAATATAGCAGTGTAACATATGTAACAATATAGCAGTGTTACACATGTAACAATGTAACTGTAACAATATAGCAGTGTGACATATGTAACAGTGTAACAATATAGCAGTGTAACATATGTAACAATATAGCAGTGTTACACATGTAACAATGTAACTGTAACAATATAGCAGTGTGACATATGTAACAGTGTAACAATATAGCAGTGTAACATATGTAACAATATAGCAGTGTTACACATGTAACAATGTAACTGTAACAATATAGCAGTGTGACATATGTAACAGTGTAACAATATAGCAGTGTAACATATGTAACAGTGTAACAATATAGCAGTGTAACATATGTAACAGTGTAACAATATAGCAGTGTAACATATGTAACAATATAGCAGTGTTACACATGTAACAATGTAACTGTAACAATATAGCAGTGTGACATATGTAACAGTGTAACAATATAGCAGTGTAACATATGTAACAGTGTAACAATATAGCAGTGTAACATATGTAACAGTGTAACAATATAGCAGTGTAACATATGTAACAGTGTAACAATATAGCAGTGTAACATATGTAACAATATAGCAGTGTTACACATGTAACAATGTAACTGTAACAATATAGCAGTGTGACATATGTAACAGTGTAACAATATAGCAGTGTAACATATGTAACAGTGTAACAATATAGCAGTGTAACATATGTAACAGTGTAACAATATAGCAGTGTAACATATGTAACAATATAGCAGTGTTACACATGTAACAATGTAACTGTAACAATATAGCAGTGTGACATATGTAACAGTGTAACAATATAGCAGTGTAACATATGTAACAGTGTAACAATATAGCAGTGTAACATATGTAACAGTGTAACAATATAGCAGTGTAACATATGTAACAGTGTAACAATATAGCAGTGTAACACATGTAACAGTGTAACAATATAGCAGTGTAACATATGTAACAGTGTAACAATATAGCAGTGTAACATATGTAACAGTGTAACAAGATAGCAGTGTAACAATATAGCAGTGTAACACATGTAACAGTGTAACTGTGTAACTAAACTCCGATATTGGGTATCACGCGGTGATCCCGGGTTACGTCCTATTCAAGTTAATGGCTGTTAACGTGGCTCACACACCGATACCCAGTATCGTAGCTCAGGGAATCCTAGCCAATGTGAGGAGAAGTCCCTGCCCTGTAGAGTTTACTATCTAAGCATAGCCTATTTATGAATACATTTTTCTCATAGGAATAATATTGTAGTGATGTGAATAAGGTATGTATGTATATCTTTATTTCTATAGCGCCATTAATGTACATGATAATATAAATAAATAATGCAAATGACACATAAAGGGAAGAAGCGCTTCAGACATAAAAGTAACATTTAAGAAAAGGAGTCCCTGCCCCACAGAGCTTACAATCTGAGTGGTAAGTAAGACGAACGTACAGAGACAGTAGGAGGGTGTTCTGGTAAGTGAATCTGTAAGGGCCAAGGTTTATGTATGAGGTGTATAGTATCAGTCACAGAGCTACTCATATGCTTCGTAAAGGAGGTAGGTTTTAAGATGGGTCTTAAAGGTGTATAGAGAGGGTGCTGGTCAGGTATTGAGGAGAAGGGCATTCCAGAGGTGTGGGGCAGTCGGTGAGAAAGGTTTAAGGCGGGAGAGGGCTTTGGACACAAAAGTGGTAGAGAAAAGACATCCTTGAGCAGAACGCAAGAGTCGGGATGGTGCATAGTGAGAAAATAGGGCTGAGATGTAAGGAGGAGCAGAAGAGTGTAAACTTTAAAAGTGAGGAGGAGAATTGAGTGTGAGATGCAGGATTTGATCGGAAGCCAGGAGAGGGATTTCAGGAGGGGAGACGCTGAGACAGATTTAGGAAAGAGCAGAGTGATTCTGGCAGCAGCGTTTAGGATAGATTGTAGGGTAGACAGGTGAGAGGCAGGAAGGCTGGACAGCAGGAGGTTACAGTAATTGAGACGGGAGAGAATGAGGGCCTGAGTCAGACTTTAGCAGTCAGGCAAAAGAGGAAAGGGTGTATCTTTGTTATATTGCGGAGGAAAAAGCGACAGGTTTTAGATACTTTTTGAATGCGAGAGGAGAATGTGAGAGAGGTGTTTAGCGTGACCACTAGAGAGTGTGCTTTTGATACTGAGTGTATGATAGTGCTTCCAACAGTAATGTAGAAGGAGGTAGTGGGACCAGGTTAGGGAGGAAATATGAGGGTCGCCGATTTTGCCATGTTAAGTTCAGAAACTTTGGTTTGTACAGCAGGTGTAAGGTCGGGGGTTGAAAAGTACATTTGTGTGTCATCAGCACAGAGGTGATATTTGAACCCAAGAGATGTGATTAGGTCACCTAGAGAGAGTGTGTACAGAGAAAAGGAACCGCAGGTATCGATGGGTCACAGACAGGGAAATCCAACCTCTAATTCCAAGGAGGGAAAATATCCAGGCAACTCCAAAAGTAGTATTAAATTGATCGGATTTATTGCAGGCTAATAAACAATAAAAATGGACAACATGAACGCACCTTGTCCTTTGTTATTGTTTACTAGCCTGCAATAAATCCGATCAATTTAATACTACTTTTGGAGTTGCCTGGATATTTCCCCTCCTTGGAATTAGAGGTTGGATTTCCCTGGCTGCGCTCCATCGATACCTGCGGTTCCTTGGATTACTTACCTGGATGGGCTGCACGCCGTAGATACTCGGATTGCACCTGAAGGTATACAGGTAAAGGGCCGCTGTGCCTCGTCATATTTCCTGTATATATTGGATATTATTTCCTGTTCTTATACTGGTTGGGTGTTTATTAATGTGCCGATGTGTGTGGTTGTCACGTGGACATCACTAGACACATATTTATTTTTTATTTATTTATTTATAAAAATGTTTTACCAGGAAGTAATACATTGAGAGATTCCTCTCGTTTTCAAGTATGTCCTGGGCACAGAGTTATAAAAAAATACATGGTTACGATAAAAGAACAGGGTTATACATGGAATTGACAGACGTTTCATGGACAGATAAAGTTGGAAAATTGGGTACAGGGGATAAAGGGCGTATGCGTTTCAGATAGAAATAGAGCAGCTTTAACATCACTTTAACATCAACTTACATCAGCAAACGGCTCACGCCCTTTGGCTGCGCCAAAGGCTGTGCGCCTTTGAAGCAACGCAGATGTACGCTGGGTGGGTGAGGTTGAATCTGGTGCGTCTGTGAACAAAAAGATCTTTTCTTTGTCCCCTTGGCTCATTAACATTCCAGTGGGTGGGGTTGCCGATTCAACAAAGAACAAGCACATGTTAACCCTTAGCACGCTGGTCCTGTGCAGAGGGGAGCAGTTCTTGGGGGGGCCCTCATCAGGCTGTGTGCCTTTGGAGCAACGCAGATGTACGCTGGGTGGGTGAGGTTTAATCTCCCTCCCAGTTCTACTGAATCTTTATTTTGTGGACAATCCTTCTTTATCTGGATATTATGCTGCATAGACTTTGCAAACGGAACCGTGTCTGATTACTGAGCACCTAACTCACTCACAATTTGTAAAGAGAAAAGAGAAGATGTCCCAGGATAGAGCCCGGGGGTACCCCCACAGAGAGATCGATAGAGGAGAAGGAGGTGCTGGTGTTAGCAAAAGAGACACTGAAAGTACAATGGATACTTTATTATGGATATCAACAGTATGGAGAATGTGAAGGAGAAGAAGGTGGTCCACAGTATCAAATGCTGCAGAGAGGTCGAGTAATATGAGCAGATTGTAGTGACCTTTGTCTTTGGTAGCATGGAGGATCATTAGTTATTTTAGTGAGGGCTGTTTCAGTGGAGTGAGCAGTGTGGAAGCCAGATTGTAGAGGGTATAGGAGAGAATAGGTCATGAAAAAATGGAGCAAGCGAGAGAAAGAAGACGTTCAAGGAGTTTGGAGGCAAAAGGCAGGAGGGAGACAGGTCGATAGTTAGAAAGACAGGTAGGGTCAAGCTGTTTTTGAGTAATGGTATGACTGTTGCATATTTGAAGGAGGAGGGAAAGGTACCAGAGTAGAGGGTGGAGTTAAAAATGTGTGTGGTCCTAGGGATTAGAGTAGGAGCAAGAGGTTTTAGGAGTTGGGAGGGAATGGGGTCAAGAGGGCAAGTGGTAGAGGGAGAAGAGGAGATCAGCAGTGACACATCCTCCTCTGTGACAGCGGGGAAAAAAGTCAAGGAAGGCAAGAGGAGAGTTAGGAAGAGGTGAAAGATGGGAGTAGGATACAGAGGGGATGTCCTGATGTATGGATTCCACCTTTCTCTTGAAATAGTCAGAAAGGTCCTGAGGTGAGATTGAGGAAGAAGAGGGAGCTGGGGATGGTCTGAGTAGGGAGTCAAAGATAGAGAAGAGTCTGCGTGGGTTAGACTTGTGCGTGTTGATTAGTGAAGAAAAGTAGGTTTGTTTAGCCTGGGAGTGGGCAGAGTTGAAACAGGATAAAAGACATTTGTAGTGAAGGAAGTCTGCGAGAGTGTGAGATTTCCTCCAGAGGCGTTCAGAGGAACGAGTGCAGGAACTCAGCATGCGCGTGTGGAAATTTAGCCAGGGTCTGGGGTTAGAAGATCCAAAATCTAATGTAAGGTGCACCGCAGCAAGGAGCTGGTCATGTGGCAATACAAATATGATTTATTCAAGCTGCATTAAAAAACGGTGCTTGGTATAAAGCTCCTACGCGTGTCGGGGTTAGAAGGTCAAGAACGGCAGAGAGAAAGCGGGGCATGTAGATCAAGAGAGGAGGATAGGGCAGAGTTGTGGTTCCTGACCAGGTTGTCAGGTTCTGTATTAGAGCAGAGAGAGGACGGAGGATCACAAGGTGATGCCAAGCCTGCTAACCACGTCAAGGTAAGTCCCTATAGCAGGACCCTACGCTAAATGCAAACTAATGTTATGTGAAGGGTTAATATAACCAAGCATATGCTTATATAACATAGTGCCGTTAAAAACTGGTATATACCAGTACAGATACTCACATGGCTGCAAGTAAAGTGAATAGTGAAATACAGGGACCTTGCTGGGAGATTATATACCTAGAAGAGGAGGGGCTGGCCTCCCACAGACTGCTCAATAAGCAGTTGCAGGTGATTGGCATTATTTGATCAAAGGATGTAACCATAAGTGTCCTTTCTGTTATAGATTTTCACACCATATATACATATATATTTATCCCCATTTATTGCTATCCCAAAGGGAGAAGCGCAGGGATTCACTGTCTGTTTTTTAAAAACTTATTTAAACATTAATTTCAATACATAATGTCGATACAGCTTAAGGCCGCGCTTAGAGTGACGGCGACGCGACCGATGACGTCACCCGTCACCGTCGCCACCAGCGAAAGTTATAATTTAACTTTTAGCGACGGTCGCCAGTGACATCACTAAAGGGAGCGGACCGCGCAATTTGATTGGTTTAGAGACAGTCACATGTGGCGACTGTCTCTAAAAAATCAAATAGACCCGGCTTCCAATTTTCCAGACGCGATGTCGCTCCGTCGCCCTTACTATAAGCGCTGGCTGGCTTCGCGGGCACTATAAGCGCTGGCTGGCTTCGCGGGCACTATAAGCGCTGGCTGGCTTCGCGGGCACTATAAGCGCTGGCTGGCTTCGCGGGCACTATAAGCGCAGCCTAATACTTTATGTAACATACTTTTTTGTTAATTACAGGTTTCTGTCTACCGGAGCCTCGTTTCATGCATTGGCATTTTCGTTTATGATGGGCAGCATAACCGTGCAAAAAATAGTGTAACCCACCTGCGATGCTGTTCACAATGCATTACAAGCATGTCATATGCCATTTCCCACCGGCGAACGCTTGTACACTGCGGAGGTGGTAGCGGGGGTGCACCCGCCAGGGGTGGGGGGGGTAAGGGTTGTACCTTTGCCTCTTGGCGCTCCCTTTCCCCCCCGGTCCCCTTGGTGCGGGAGATGGGCGCGGGGGCGGGCAGTGGTGGTGCGGGGTCGCTGCCGCTGGCTGGCGGACTGTGGGTGTAGGGGGAGACAGGGAGCCGCCTGCTCGGATTGCCGGCCTTTCCTCCCCCCGCCCCCACCCCCCTCCAGTCACTCACATCCGTCGCTGCCTCTGCTCTTGTACTCCACTTTGTGTGTGTGTGTGTGTATCAGTGTGTGTGTGTATCAGTGTGTGTGTATCAGTGTGTGTGTGTGTATCAGTGTGTGTATCAGTGTGTGTGTGTGTATCAGTGTGTGTGTTGGTATCCGTGTGTGTGTGTGTGTATCAGTGGCTGTGTGTGTGTATCAGTGTGTGTGTGTGTCAGTGTGTGTGTGTATCAGTGTGTGTGTATCCGTGTGTGTGTGTATCAGTGGCTGTGTGTGTGTGTCAGTGGCTTTGTGTCTTTGCGGGCCAGCAGTAGCTGTGTGTGTCTGTGTGGGTGTCTGTGCGTGGTCAGTGTCTGTGTTGGTCTGTGTGTGAGTGTTTGTAGGTCAGTGGCTGTGTGCGTCTGTGCAGGTCAGAGAGAGAATGGGGGGCGAGATAGAATGGAGGGGTGAGAGGGAGATGGGTGGGGGAGAAAGAGAATAGAGAGAGACAGTGTGGGAGAGAGAGAGACAGTGTGGGAGAGAGAGACAGAGTGGGAGAGTAGGAGACAGAGTGGGAGAGTAGGAGACAGAGTGGGAGAGTAGGAGACAGAGTGGGGGTGACAGAGTGGGGGTGACAGAGTGGGGGTGACACAGGGGGGTGACAGAGGGGGAGTGAAGGAGGGGGGGTGACAGAGAGGGGGTGACAGAGAGGGGGTGACAGAGAGGGGGTGACAGAGAGGAGAGAGAGGGGGTGAGAGAGAGGGGGTGAGAGAGTGGGGGTTGGAAGGGAGAGAATGGGGGGAGGGTGAGAGAAAATGGGGGGAAAGTAGAGAGAATAGGGGACAGGGCCGCCAACAGGGGGGTCTGCCGGGGTTGGCGTCCCGGGTCCGGTGAGTCTGGAGGCCCACCCAAGTGTCAGTCACTCACCCACTCACGTGTCAGTCAGTCAAAAGTGTCTGTCTCTCTGTCTCTCTGTCTCTCTGTCTCTCTCATCAAACAATATGTATGGGCTAAGTACATCCTTAGCTAGCTACACTCCACAAATTACAGTGCTAGCTTACTCCTTGTGTCTGAAATACAATCACACTACCCCCTTTGTATCTAAAGCCCTCTCCCATCTTCAACCTTTCTCACTGACTGCCCCACACCTCTGGAATGCCCTTCCCCACGATACCCGACTAGCACCCTTTCTATCCACCTTAAGACACACTTGCTTAAAGAAGCATATGAGTAGCACCGTGGCTAATACTATACGCATGATACATAAAGCTTGACCCCCTGCAGATGTACTTACCAGAACGCCATCCCACTGTCTCTGTACGTTCTTCCTACCTACCAATTTGATTGTAAGCTCCTCGGAGCAGGGACTCCTCTTCCTAAATGTTACTTTTATGTCTGAAGGACTTATTCCCATTATCTGTTATTTGTATTATTTGTTATTTATATGACTGTCGCGTATTACTACTGTGAGGCGCTATGTACATTAATGGCGCGATATAAATAAAGACATACAATACAATAAAGAGGTGTAAATGGCCTGGTCTCCCGTGACATTGATCATTAGCCTTCCTCTGTTTCTTTACCTGTGAAGGGCAGGGGGGGGTGAAGGGCAGGGGGGGTGAAGGGCAGGGGGGGTGAAGGGGAGGGGGGAGTGAAGGGCAGGGGCAGGGGGGGTGAAGGGTAGGGGGTGAAGGGCAGGGGTAGGGGGGGTAAAGGGTAGGGGGTGAAGGGCAGGGGGGGTGAAGGGCAGGGGTAGGGGGGGTGAAGGGCAGGGGTAGGGGGGGTGAAGGGCAGGGGTAGGGGGGGTGAAGGGCAGGGGCGGGGGGGTGAAGGGCAGGGGCAGGGGGGGGTGAAGGGCAGGGGGGGTGAAGGGCAGGGGCAGGGGTAGGGCATGAAAGTGAGGCACAAATTGTTGGCAGGAGTAAAATGTCCACACACACACACACACAGAGATCCGAGGAGGCTGCTTGGCCCCCCCAGCGGGCGGGGAGTTAAGGTAGCGCCGGGGAGTTAAGGGAGCGCCGGGGAGTTAAGGTAGCGCCGGGGAGTTAAGGGAGCACCGGGAGTTAAGGTAGCGCTGGGGAGTTAAGGGAGCGCTGGGGAGGTAAGGGAGCAGTTGGCGACAGGGGCAGGAGGGCCACGCTCCCCCTCCGTCCGGGAGCTGGTGCAGGGCGGCGCACGTGATGGGGAGGACGGGGGACAGAGGGGGGTGTGTGTGTGTGTCTCTCTCCGTCTCTCCTTTGGCCCGTCACTCTGCCTCAGGCCAATGAGAGGTGTGCGGGGGCGGGCGGGCCAAGGGAGCAATCTCATTGGCCTGGCCCAAGGTCCAATGGGATTGCCGCTAGGGACACAGGGAGGGACACAGGGAGACACATACAGACACGGACACATATGACGCTTTCAAAAATATATATATATAAAAACAAAAAGGAAAAACGTAAGCGCTCACTCTAGTATTAGCTATAATTAATTATAAACAATATAAAATCTGATCACAGTGTAAGGTGTGGGTATTGTAATGGAATGAAACTAGATGTGCTGACAAAGAGTAAGTATTATTAAATGCTCTATAAATGAAATGAAAATGTCATATAAAATAAATAATAAAAGCAACAAATATATGTGATTCAATTGATAACTATGAACATAACAATATAAGAGGAAAACCTTGGGAAATTACCACAAAGGGTAAATAATGTCCAATAAAATGTCTATTGGCAAAAAACCTTGTAGGTGATTTGGGAAAAAAGTATTCCAATAGCCGTGACTTGTCCGCAGCCTCTCACAGGATGAACCACATCCAACAGAAATCTAGAAGAAAAGGAAAAAGAGAGGCGCGTGCCACATAGCGTAATTCTGTTAAGATTTATTCACAAGGCTGGTAATCTTATAAAAAACACACTCACAAGTGTAGCTGGATCAATCAGCATTGGGAGTTATATAATCTCCTAAGAGAAAGTACTCAGATGGTAATGATGCCTTCGCCAGGACTCCTTAGTGTGCTCCACGTATTGGTGCAAGAAACGAAGTCTCTATGTTGAGACCTCCTCCAGGAGTGGCTCCAGGATACACAAGGATAAATACTTGCTATTCAGGCAATCAGTTCTCCCGCTTACCGCACTGTAACCGTGGGAAATGGAATTTGCGTGCCTCCATACACAAAATTCACGTGATCGCGGGTGATGTCATGCGTAGCGTCCCTATGGATCTCGTCACTGTGGGTGACTTCGTCAGGGGTAGAGGTTGCGAACGCAGCACGGACCTTTCAAAAGCCCCAACCAGCAGTATAGAAACTGTTGTATGTAATTGGCATAATTGCGCATCCAATTGGAGGCAGAAAATACAAGTAGAAAGTAACATAGCATATAATACGCTTACACTAATTCAAAAAAGGGGGCAAAAACAATGGAGAATGATAATAAACAAGTGGCAAAATACAATGGAACAAGTTACAACAAAGGCACTATGCTTACTGTACCTACAGAAACCAAACCTAAATGTAACAATTCAGTAATTATGAACAAAATAATATAATAAAAATATTGGCTCAAGTAGACCATGTAACAGAGGCTTTGCTTCAGCCAATCAGAATTGGGATGGAGTTCCCACGCTCTGATTGGCTACCATACCATGTGTCGTCGGCCATCTTTCTTTTGATGACGTCATCTTAAAGGCAATTGAAACTCAGCCATTCTGATTGGCTGGCGTCATTGCCTTTAAATGACGTCATCATTTTTTCCCCGGCCAAATCACATGTTTTTCACGGCCCAATCAGGACCGTGGGAAACATTTGACCAAAATGTGACGTCATAGGCCTATAAAAGCCTATGTCGCCTCATTTTGAAGCCAGTCGCCGAGGAGGGAACACCTCCCCTCCTAAGAAGAGAAGAAGGGCGTGGCGGAAGAAGACGGAAGAAGACGGAGAAGACCCCAAAGAAGAAAAGAAGACCCCAAGACAGACGGGAAGGATTACAAATAGAAGAAAGAAGACACTGTTATGGATTGTAAGGGTTTATTATTTTATGGCTTACCTGTGGATTGGTTCCAGTGCTTCCGGGTCACCTGGATTTCGGTGAGTGGGCATCTAATGGTAAGTAAACAAAAGAAAAGTTTATTATTTTTACTTTTACAGGTTTTTTTGATTCATGTCTTTTATTTTTTCAGTCCCATTTAATGCCCCTGAATGTATCTATTATGTACCTATTGCTATACATACATTCACAGACACTGAATGGGTGTATTCTATGTGATTTTTGTATGTAAATGCATTGTATTTTAGGCTCTATTATTGCCCCTGTATGTTATGTTTATCTATCTATATGGATAGACATACAGGGATAATAATTGATTGTTTTGCCAATGTTTATGTTCTTTTCATGTATGCTAATGTATTTATCAGTTTTATTTTGTCATTGTTGTGAATAATGTAATTTGTATTTAGTTACAGGTTATTTGTAATGGCTTATTTCTGGTAGTTAGTTTAGAATGTTACATAGTTACAAAGTAGTTACATAATAGATGAGGTTGAAAAAAGACTTCCGTCCATCAAGTTCAACCTATGCTAAATTTAGACAACAGATACTTTATCCTATATCTATACTTATTGATCCAGAGGAAGGCAAACAAAAAACCCCATTAAGGGGAAAAATTAATTCCTTCCTGACTCCAAGAATTGGCAATCGGTTTAATCCCTGGATCAACATCCTTCCCATGTATACTTATTTGGTATATCCCTGTATACCTTTCCCATCTAAAAAGATGTCCAACCTTTTTTTGAACAAATCTATTGTATCTGCCATCACAGTCTCCATGGGTAATGAATTCCACATTTTAACTGCCCTTATTGTAAAGAACCCTTTCCTTGGTTGCTGGTGAAATTTCCTTTCCTCCAACCTTAAGGGATGGCCCGAGTCCTTTGAACTGCTCGTGGGATGAATAGTTCTTTTGAAAGCTCCTTGTATTGTCCCCGAATATATTTGTATATAGTTATCATATCCCCTCTTAGACGCCTCTTTTCTAATGTAAATAAATCTAATTTAGCTAGCCTCTCCTCATAAGTTAGATTGTCCACCCCCTTTATTAATTTGGTGGCTCTTCTCTGCACTCTCTCTAGTTCCATAATGTCTTTTCTTAGGATTGGTGCCCAAAATTGTACTCCATATTCAAGGTGTGGTCTTACTAGTGCTTTGTAAAGGGGCATAATTATGTTTACTTCCCTTCCATCCATTGCCTGTTTGATGCAAGATAAGATCTTGTTTGCCTTTGCAGCTACTGCATGACATTGGGCACTATTGCTAAGCCTGCAGTCTACAAGCACTCCTGAATCCTTCTCCATCAAGGATTCCCCCAATATATCTCCATTAAATTTGTAAGTCGCCTTTTTATTCTTGCATCCCAAATGCATAACCTTACATTTATCTGTATTAAACCTCATCTGCCATTTACCTGCCCACGTTTCCAGTCTCTCCAAGTCCTTCTGCAGAGAAATTACATCCTGCTCTGATTCTATTACCTTACACAATTTAATATCATCAGCAAAGATGGAGACTTTGCTCTCGATCCCAACCTCGAGGTCATGAATAAACAAGTTAAAAAGCAGGGGTCCCAGTACCAATCCCTGGGGTACTCCACTCACGACTTTAGCCCAACCTGAAAAAGTTCCCTTTATGACAACCCTCTGTTGTCTGTCCTTTAACCAGTTTTCAATCCAGGTGCATATATTATTACTGAGTCCAACTTTCTTTATTTTGTGCACCAACCTCTTGTGTGAAACCGTATCAAAAGCCTTTGCAAAATCTAAGTAGACCACATCAACAGTATTACCCTGGTCTAGATTCCTACTTGCCTCCTTAAAGAAACAAATAAGGTTAGTTTGGCAAGATCTATCCTTCATAAATCCATGCTGACTATTACTAATAATTTTGTTTTCCATTAGGTATTCCTGAATATTATCCCATATTAAACCTTCAAGTAGTTTCCCTACTATTGAAGTCAGGCTTACAGGTCTGTAATTTCCCGGTTGTGATCTAGCTCCCTTTTTAAATATAGGCACCACATCTGCTTTACGCCAATCTTGTGGTACTGAGCCTGTGGAAATGGAGTCCTTGAATATTAAATATAATGGTTTTGCTATTACTAAGCTTACAGTAGAGGCAGCGATTATTCTAACAAAAACCAGTGGCAATTCCCCAAAAGACCCAGGTACACCCAGGTACATTCTGAATACAAGCCTTAAACTTTCCTTAAACTAGCCCCAGCATTTCTGCATTGATTAATGGCCTATCAGATTAACAGCGGGGGTCCCTGGCAGTCCCATTCAAACTGAATGGGACTGCCAGGGATCCCTGCTGTGTTAATCCTATGGGTCATTAGTCAATGCAGAAATGCCTTAAACGTGCCTCAAACTAGCCCAGAACATACCCAGCACATACCCAGCACATACCCAGAACATACCCAGCACATACCCAGAATGTAACCCGGCTAGTTTACAGCAAATGTTAGAATCAACGTTGCCTCTACTGTAACTCCTTGAGAACTCTTGGATGTATGACATCGGGGCCAGGTGCCTTATTAACTTTAATTTTTTCAAGTCGCTTATGAACTTCTTCCTCAGTTAACCAATTGTTCATTAATATGGAGGTTGTGGCTTCCTCCGGCGGCGCTACTATTGAACTTGATTCTTCCCTGGTAAACACAGAGGCAAAGAATTTGTTTAATACCTCAGCTTTTCCCTTATCTCCAATAATCTGCCTGCCCATCTCACACTGAAATGGCCCTATATTTTCTTTTCTCATTTTTTTGTTATTAAGGTACGTAAAGAATTTTTAGGGTTGACCTTACTTTCTATTGCAATCCTTTTTTCATTATCCATTTTTGCTAATTTGATTGCCCTTTTGCAATTTTTGTTAAATTCCTTATAATTCTGATATGATGTCTCTGTCCCTTCTGACTTAAAGAATCTAAACGCCTTCCTCTTCTTGTCCATTTCCTCCCCTACCTGTTTATTTAGCCACATTGGTTTTGACTTATTTCTTTTATACATATTACCCAAGGGTATACACTGATAAGTGTGCTTTTCTAACAATGTTTTAAAGACTGTCCATTTATCTTCTACATTTTCCCTGCAAAAACATAATCCCATTGTATTACTACTAGATTAGACCTCAGTTTATTAAAATCTGCCTTTCCAAAGTTGAAGGTCTTTGTTGAACCCAAGTAATCTGTTTTTTGATAATTTATTTCAAATGAGACCATGTTATGATCACTGTTACCCAAATGTTCCAGGACTTGAATATTTGTTATTACTTCTACATTGTTTGATATGACCAAATCCAGAACTGCCCCTCTCCTGGTTGGTTCCTCATTAATTTGGGTCATATAATTGTCTTTAAGCACCCCCAAAAACCTGTTCCCTTTTGTTGTAACGCTAATCTCATTGCCCCAGTCTATGTCTGGATAATTACAATTCCCCATTATGCAAACATGACCCAGTTTTGATGCCTTTTCCATTTGCAAAAGTATTTTAGCTTCCTCAATCTCACAGATATTTGGTGGTTTATAGCATATTCCCACAAACATTTTCTTCATACTTTTACCTCCACTGCTAATTTCTATCCACAAAGTCTCTACATTTTCATCATTCCCTTCATAGACATCATCCCTTATAATAGGTTTTAGATCCGGTTTAACAAATAAACATACTCCACCTCCCCTTCTATTTGGCCGATCCTTCCGAAAAAGAGAATAACCCTCTAAAATAACTGTCCAGTCATGAGTTTCATCCCACCATGTTTCAGTAATGCCTATGATATCATACTGCTCCCTTGCAGCTATTAATTCAAGCTCCCCCATTTTATCTGTCAGGGTTCTTGCATTAGCAAGCATGCATTTAAGTTTTTTTTTCAGCCTGTACTATTATCTTATCTGCTCCTTCCTTTCTGCGCCCACTTTGTTTAGTCTTTAGAAGTTTTCTAGTATTATCTGTATTTACTATGGGTGTCTCACTGCTTGTCAAACTTGCACTTGCCCCCATTCTACCTCCATACTACCTTGTATCCTCATCTATTCCATTTAGTTCATTATCTGTTTCATTCCCCTCCCCCCTCCATCCTAGTTTAAAATCTCCTCCAACCTTTTTAGCATTCTCCCCCCTAGCACAGAAGATCCCTCTTCATTGAGGTGCAATCCGTCCCTAGAATATACAGTAGATGGCACCTCTCAGAAAAGGAGTCCCAGTGCTCTAAAAACCCAAACCCCTCCTTCCTGCACCACTTTCTTAGCCATGCATTAACCTCCCTGATCTCTGACTGTCTCCCTGCGGTAGCGCATGGCACTGGTAGTATTTCAGAAAATACTACCTTGGAGGTCCTTGCCTTAAGCTTTTGGCCTAGATCCCTGTAATCATTTTTTAGGACCCTCCATCTTTCTCTAACTTTGTCATTGGTGCCAACGTGTACCAAGACCGCCGGGTCAATCCCAGCCCCCCCCAACAATCTGTCTACACGATCCGCAATGTGCCGAACCCGAGCACCCGGGAGACAACAAACTGTTCGGTTCATGCGGTCCTGGCAATAGATTGCCCTATCTACCTACCTAATAATGGAGTCCCCTACCACCACAATCTTTCTTTGTATCTGAGCATCCTGAGTCCCATCTGTGCTGAAGGAACTATTCCCCTGGCTGCTAGAGGAATTAGTCTCCCCCAGCCTTGCCATTTCAGCCCCAACATTCCCAATATCTTCACTCAACATGGCAAATCTATTGGGATGTGTCAGCTCAGAAACGACCTGCCTCTCCCTATTGCCCCTGCTTCCCCTTCTAACTGTCACCCAGCTACCTACCTGCTCCTCACTAACAGCAACCAAGCTCCCTACCTGCTCCTCACTAACAGCGCCACCATCTGCACCACTAGTCGAAGCAAGGGCCTGCTCAGTGAGCTCTAACTCCCTTTCAAGATTGCCATGTCCCTCAATATTGCAAGTTGCCTCTTCAGATCAGCAATCTCGGACTCTAAAGAGACCACCCGCTCACACCTCACACAGCGGTATGCTCCTTGGAACAGCTGCTCCAAGTGCAGATACATGTGGCAAGATGTGCATTGAATGGCATTTTCAATCCTGCTCATTCTAGCAACTATGAAGTTTAGAAGTACTAACAGTAAACTGTACTTCAATAACTATACCTCTTCCATTGTCGCACCCATCACTGCTCTCACCAAGAAAGGAGCAGACTTTGTATCCTGGCCACCTGCAGCTATCCAGTCCTTCAACACTTTAAAGAAAGCATTTATCTCTGCACCTATACTGATCCACCCCAATCCCAGACTACCATTCACATTGGAAGTAGACACATCAAACATCGGAGCCGGCGCCATCCTGTCACAGAGAGGATCACCATCTTCTAACCTACACCCATGTGCCTTCTTCTCTTAAAAAATGTAATCAGCACAACAGAACTATGACGTAGGCAACAGAGAACTACTAGCCATCAAACTAACCTTGGAGGAATGGAGACATCTGCTGGAGGGTACAGAGAGTCCCATCACAATCCTCACCGACCACAAAAACCTTATGTACCTGGAGAGTATATTATTTAAATATATATATTTTATATATACAGAGTCTTTATGACTCACTTACACTCCTTGTATATTGAATTTACTTGCCTCAGCTTGCTCGCACCCATTCAGAGGCACGACCAGATACTTACTTATTATTGGTCGATAGCGCGGCCCCTCCTCGGCAATAGACTTTAAAATGTGGCATCCACTATCACGTTACGTGATTCCAATCCCTGAAGAAGCGTGCCTGAAGCACGTGAAACGTACGTCGGGGTATGGTGACGTCAGACGCATGACGTGCACCAAGAAGAGACGGCCTGTTTACATGGGGTCTGAAGATAAGTATAGCGCTGGACATAGAGATATACTCGTTTTCTCTCCCTGATTATACCGACGTGGATACAAAGGTAATAACGCTACAGTACCACACCACTGTGTTCTGTAGGTATTTCGGTCAGTTGGCTATATTTGCACTTTGAGGAATACCACCTCCTCTGGTCACCAGATATACATGTATCTACTGTATACATATATCCATTTGTGAACTTTGTGCATAGTCACTGATATAGTGATATATACTTATATGGAAACGCCATTTCCACTGGAGAGAAATGTATCTATGTCCTCAATATGCGCTATGTTAGGTGGTTATCTTCTTCTACTATATATTTGTTAAAGTGTCCTATGTGTCCGGGTCTGTATGTGTCTCCCTGTGTCCCTCCCTGTGTCCCTAGCGGCAATCTCATTGGCTCCCTTGGCCCGCCCCCGCACACCTCTCATTGGCCGGACACACACATACACTCACACAGAGATACACACACACACACACACACGGAGACACACACAGGCAGGACACTGAGACACACACAAAGATACACACACACTGAGACACACACAGATACACACACACACACACACACACACACACACACACACACACACACACACACACACACACACACACACACACACACACACACACACACACACACACACACACACACACTGAGATACACAGACAGGACACACATATACACACACACACACACACACACACACACACACACACACACACACACACACACACACACACACACACACACACACACACACACTGAGATACACACACACACACACACACACTGAGATACACACACACACACACACACACACTGAGATACACAGACAGGACACAGATAGACAGACAGGACACACACACACACACACACACACACACACACACACCCTCCCCCCCTCTGTCCGTCCCCGCCCCCCATCACGTGCGCCGCCCTGCACCGGCTCCAGACGGAGGGGAAGCGCGGCCCTCCAACCCCAGCCGCTCCCTTACCTCCCCGGCGCTACCTCCCCCTCAGGTAAGTCACTGCGCGTCCCGCCTCAGCCTCAGGTAAGGCACACCACTGCCAGTAACTCTCCTATTTCAGGCGCGGGCCTCGCGCCTCAGGCCCACACAGGCCCACACAGGCCCACACAGGGCGCTTCCTGCCGCCGCCTGCACACGCCTCACTCAGCCGGACGGCACATCGGGGGAAAGCGGGCGCCTGGGGGATAGGGGAGCGCGAGTCACGGGGAACGGGGGGGGCGAGCCGTGAGTCATGGGGGGGCGAGCCACAAATCACGGGGAACGGGGGGGGGGGGCGAGTCACGGGGAACGAGGGAGCGACCACCTGCCGAACCAGCGGGGGGACGAACGCCCGGAGGGGGGGGGGCATGGGCATGCACATACATAAATTATGACAATACATATGCCCACTGCTCTCCACCCCCCTCCCCCACTCCCCTTCCCCCCCCCCTTCACCCACTCCCCTTTCCCCCCTCCCTTCCCCCACTCCCCTTTCCCCCCCCCCTTCCCCCACTCCCCTTCTTTCCCCCCCCTCCCCACTCCCCTTTCCCCCACCTCCCCCACTCCCCTTTCCCCCCCTCCCCCACTCCCCTTCCCCCCCCCTCCCCTACTCCCCTTCCCCCCCCCACTCCCCTATCCCCCCTCCACTCCCCTATCCCCCCCCATTCCCCTTTCCCCCCCCCATTCCCCTTTCCCCCCCCTTTCCCCCCCTTTCCCCCCCCATTCCCCTTCCCCCCCCCCATTCCCCTTTCCCCCCCACTCCCCTTTCTCCCCCCCCACTTCCCTTTCTCCCCCCTCACTTCCCTTTCTCCCCCCCTACTCCCCTTTCTCCCCCCCCCACTCCCCTTTCTCCCCCCCCACTCCCCTTTCTCCCCCCCCCACTCCCCTTTCCCCCCCACTCCCCTTTCTCCCCCCCCACTCCCCTTTCTCCCCCCCCACTCCCCTTTCTCCCCCCCACTCCCCTTTCTCCCCCCCCACTCCCCTTTCTCCCCCCCACTCCCCTTTCTCCCCCCCCCACTCCCCTTCTCCCCCCCCCACTCCCCTTTCTCCCCCCCCCCACTCCCCTTTCTCCCCCCCCCACTCCCCTTTCTCCCCCCCCACTCCCCTTTCTCCCCCCCCCACTCCCCTTTCTCCCCCCCCACTCCCCTTTCTCCCCCCCCACTCCCCTTTCTCCCCCCCCCCACTCCCCTTTCTCCCCCCCCACTCCCCTTTCTCCCCCCCCACTCCCCTTTCTCCCCCCCCACTCCCCTTTCTCCCCCCCACTCCCCTTTCTCCCCCCCACTCCCCTTTCTCCCCCCCCCACTCCCCTTTCTCCCCCCCACTCCCCTTTCCCCCCTCCGCTCCCCTTTCTCCCCCCCCACCCCTTTCTCCCCCCTCCCTCCCCCCTTCCCCCCTCCCACCCCCTTCCCCCCTCCCACCCCTTCCCGAGCTCACCTCCCGTGGCACCCCCTCCCGAGCCCACCTCCCGTCCCCCCAAGCCCACCTCCCGTCCCGGGCAGCAGGGGATATCGGGGGCAGCAGGGGAAAGCGTCCGGCGGCAAGGTAAGTCACCCCACCCAGTCACTGCCTCCCACCCAAGTGCCCCTGGTCCCCCTCCCACCCACCCAAGTGCCCCTGGTCCCCCTCCCACCCACCCAAGTGCCCCTGGTCCCCCTCCCACCCACCCAAGTGCCCCTGGTCCCCCTCCCACCCACCCAAGTGCCCCTGGTCCCCCTCCCACCCACCCAAGTGCCCCTGGTCCCCCTCCCACCCACCCAAGTGCCCCATGTCCCCCTCCCACCCACCCAAGTGCCCCTGGTCCCCCTCCCACCCACCCAAGTGCCCCTGGTCCCCCTCCCACCCACCCAAGTGCCCCTGGTCCCCCTAACCCACCCAAGTGCCCCTGGTCCCCTCCCACCCACCCACCCAAGTGCCCCTGGTCCCCTCCCTCCCACCCACCCACCCAAGTGCCCCTGGTCCCCTCCCTCCCACCCACCCACCCAAGTGCCCCTGGTCCCCTCCCTCCCACCCACCCACCCAAGTGCCCCTGGTCCCCTCCCACCCACCCACCCAAGTGCCCCTGGTCCCCTCCCACCCACCCACCCAAGTGCCCCTGGTCCCCTCCCACCCACCCACGTGCCCCTGGTCCCCTCCCTCCCACCCACCCACCCCACCCAAGTGCCCCATGTCCCCTCCCTCCCACCCACCCACCCACCCAAGTGCCCCTGGTCTCCTCCCTCCCACCCACCCACCCAAGTGCCCCTGGTCTCCTCCCTCCCACCCACCCACCCAAGTGCCCCTGGTCCCCTCCCTCCCACCCACCCAAGTGCCCCTGGTCCCCTCCCTCCCACCCACCCACCCAAGTGCCCCTGGTCCCCTCCCTCCCTCCCACCCACCCAAGTGCCCCTGGTCCCCTCCCTCCCTCCCACCCACCCAAGTGCCCCTGGTCCCCTCCCTCCCTCCCTCCCACCCACCCAAGTGCCCCTGGTCCCCTCCCTCGTTGTATGTTGCAACGTTAGAGTGCAATTTATAGGGCTTATAGTGACCCCCGGTGGTCACTTGTTCAAGTGTCAGATATGTACCTGGAGAGCGCTCAACGCCTGGGAGCCCGTCAAGCCCATTGGTCACTTTCCCCCCCCCCCCCGCTTTAATTACATCATATCCAAAAACCTAAAAGCAGACGCCCTTTCCCGTCAGTTTTTAAGTCAGAACAAAATCGAAGCCAAGTCAGAGACCATCCTGCCTGCCAAGTTCATCATCTCCGCCAATACATTCGACGTACTAGATGACATCCTGCTGGACCAAACCAACATCCCTGAAGGTCTGGAGGTCCCGGACGGATGCCTCTTCACAGCATTACCCTTCCGCAATAAGATCTTGGAATGGGGACATTCGTCAAAAACCGCCGGCCATCCCGGTACTAAGAGAACCACAGACTTAAATGCACGGACATTCTGGTGGCCTAACATGCAAATAGACATAAAGGAATTTACCAAAGCATGCGCCACATGTGCACGGATCAAGACACCCCGCAGTAAACCCCAAGGACTCTTAAACCCCCTACCTATCCTGGAGGGACCTGTCTATGGACTTCGTCGTAGAACTTCCAAGATTCAGAGGTATGAACACCATACTCGTAGTCATAGACAGGTTCTCTAAACAAGCACATTTTATCCCACTCAAAGGAATACCGGACTCCCCAACCTTGGCAGACATATTCTGTAGGGAGATCTTCCGCCTCCACGGTACCCCCCACCACCATTGTATCCAACAGAGGGCCCCAGTTTGTCTCGAGGTTCTGGCGGGTCTTCACCAAAAGATTGAACATTTCTCTGCATTTTTCATCGGGGTACCATCCACAGACAAATGGACAGACAGAAAGGACCAATCAATCCTTAGAGCAGTACCTGCGCTGCTTCGTCGCGGACACCCAGGACAACTGGGCAGACCTGCTTCCCTGGGCAGAGTTTGCCAATAACTCTCTGAGGAACGAGAGTACACAGATTTCTCCTTTCTTTGTAAACTACGGTTTCTATCCGGCACAGCTACCCTTCTCTTCGCCTTCGTCTGGGGTTCCTGCAGCTGACGACCGGATCCAAGCACTACAAAATTCATGGACCAAAATTCAGAACAATCTGAAAGAAGCCTCCTCTAGACAGAAAACTCAGGCAGACCGCCACCGTCGCGAAACGCCAGAGCTGAGACCAAGAGACAAAGTATGGCTGTCCTCACGGAACATACACCTAAAAGTCCCCACACTCAAACTGGCCCCAAGATTCCTGGGTCCATTCAAAGTCTTGGAGAGAATAAATCCCGTGGCATACCGCCTGCAACTCCCTTCATCGATGAGAATCCCATCAGTATTTCACATTTCTTTATTGAAACCAGCACATCACAACCTCCGCTTTCCAGATCCAGCTCCTGCACCATCGGGCCCTTAAATCGTACAGGGCCAGCAGGAGTACGAAGCTCAGGCTATCCTAGACTCCAGGTTATCTAGAGGGACAATCCAATACCTCATCCACTGGAGGGGATACGGTCCCGAGGAACGATCCTGGATCCCACAACAGCAAGTCCACGCACCCAAACTCGTTGAAAACTTTCAACGGAAGTACCCCCCTGAAGCCTCGCAGGGTTCACCCGGAGGTCTCCTCTGAAGGCGGGATACTGTAAGGATTATCGAAGAACAGCCGCTCCGCGCATCCTCTCGAGCACCACCGCGCATGCGCGGGGTGCCTATGGACCACATTCCTTACCAGACGTGTACAGCATGCACGCGCCAAAATGGCGTCAGCCGACGCTGCGGACTCAGGCTCCGCCTCCGGATCATGCCGCGCACTGACTGCGCGCGGAGCTCGCACGTGACACGTGCGCCACGCCCCCAAGCTCCGTGTCAAGATTCATTAGCTGCACAAACAGCTGCACCTGCTCAAAGATGCAGGGCCGCCAACAGCAGAGGATAAAGGGCACTGGCGTCCCTGACTCCCTGCGCGGCCTCCGTACCGGCCTCCCCCCAGCATCGCCCCCCTGCAGCATCGCCCCCCCCCCCCCAGCACCGTGGCCGCCACCACCCGCAGGCACCGGCACGCCCCCCCCCTTGAAGGTAAGTCTGATTTATATATATATATATATATATTTTTTTTTTTATATGTATTGGAGATGTTGGGGTATTTGTTATATGGATTGGGGGGCTTGGGGTATTTGTTATATGGATGGGGGGCTTGGGGTATTTGTTATATGGATGGGGGGTTTGGGGTATTTGTTATATGGATTGGGGGCTTGGGGTATTTGTTATATGGATTGGGGGGGCTTGGGGTATTTGTTATATGGATGGGGGGTTTGGGGTATTTGTTATATGGATTGGGGGGCTTGGGGTATTTGTTATATGGATTGGGGGGGTTTGGGGTATTTGTTATATGGATTGGGGGGCTTGGGGTATTTGTTATATGGATTGGGGGGCTTGGGGTATTTGTTATATGGATTGGGGGCTTGGGGTATTTGTTATATGGATTGGGGGGCTTGGGGTATTTGTTATATGGATTGGGGTATTTGTAATATAGATTGGGGTATTTGTTACTCTCCCGGCTTCTGTGACCCCCCCCCCCCCCTCACCCCAATCTCTCCCGGACACTGAGCTGAGGCTGCTGCCGCCGCCCCCATGTCCCGGCGGTGACCCGCAGCGACAGCCGCCGAGGGCGACACCCAGCCTGCCCCCCCTCCTCTTCTCCCTCACTCCGTGGGATATGGCGCTCTCCAGGGAGACCACAGCGATCCCAAGGTGTGTAGAGGGGTGGGGGGGGAGAGTGTGTGTGTGTGTGTGTGTGTGTGTGTGTGTAGGGGGGAGAGAGAGAGTGTGTGTGTGTGTGTGTGTGTGTGTGTGTGTGTGTGTGTGTGTGTGTGTGTGTGTGTGTGTGTGTGTGTGTGTGTGTGTGTGTGTGTGTGAGTGTGTGTGTGTGTGTAGGATACCAGAAGTGTCACATCACCCCCCCAATCACTCCAATCACCCCCCCATCATCCCAATCACCCCACCCCATCACCCCATCACCCCCCCACCCCATCACCCCCCCACCCCCCCAACCTCTCTCTCACCCCCTCTCTCTCTCACCCCCTCTCTCTCTCACCCCCTCTCTCTCTCACCCTCTCTCTCTCTCTCTCTCACCCTCTCTCTCTCTCACCCCCTCTCTCACACCCCTCTCCCTCTCTCTTTCACCCCCTCTCCCTCTCTCTCTCTCTCTCTCACCCCCTCTCCCTCTCTCTCGCCCCCTCTCCCTCTCTCTCTCCCCCTCTCTCTCACCCCCTCTCTCTCACCCCCCCTCTCTCTCTCACCCTCTTTCTGTGTCTGTCTCACACTCTGGAACTGAATATCTTACTTACCCTATATATCTTAACTGCCCTATACTACACCGAAATAACCTATACTGCTTTCTTCCAGATCTGACTCAAGCTTCACATGGAAGACATCGAAACCCCCCCTAACCCAGAAGACAGGTAGGGAACACCTCCCCTCCAATGTATAACATTGCGGGAATGAGGGTACCTGGACATTGAGGGACTGCGGATCAGATAAGATCCGGCATTTACACACACACACACATGACTAATTGTAGCATAATGTAATACAATAAATACATTTATGTCAAAAATGAATGTTGTTCTGACTAGGAATTTATTAAATGTGTTTTATTTTAAAGGGGGACTGGGGGCGGGACTATTGGCGGGGTTAGGGACGGGGTTAGGGGCGAGTAGATTTTTTGGTTGGGCTAGTAGATTTTTGGGTGATTTGTCGAACACTGTATATGTGTATATATATAATATATCTATATATATATATAATTTTGAAAATCTTGGATGTGAGTGTCTGGAGACCATTTGATTGGTCCGTTGGTCCGCCCGCCCTCCCACGGCTCTCATTGGCTGGTGTGTCTGCCCCCCCCCCACCCCGTGTGCCACCCCCACGGCTCTCATTGGCACGCTCTCTACTGCTCTCTCCTCCCACAGGCCGCTCCCTTCCCCGGCTCTCACCCTTCCCCGGCTCTCACCTCCCCCCGACTCTCACCTCCCACAGGCCGCTCCCTTCCCCCAGCTCTCACCCTTCCCCGGCTCTCACCTCCCCCTGGCTCTCACCTCCCACAGGCCGCTCCCTTCCCCCAGCTCTCACCTCCTCCCGGCTCTCACCTCCCACAGGCCGCTCCCTTCCCCCAGCTCTCACCCTTTCCCCGGCTTTCACCCTTTCCCCGGCTCTCACCCTTTCCCCGGCTCTCACCCTTCCCCCGGCTCTCCCCCCGGCTCTCACCCTCCCCCGGCTCTCACCCTCCCCCCGGCTCTCACCTCCCACAGGCCGCTCCCTTCCCCAGCTCCCACTTCCCACAAGCCACTCCCTTCCCCGGCTGTCCCCCTTCCCCGGCTATCACCCTTCCCCGGCTCTCACCCTTCCCCGGCGCTCTCCCTCCCACACACCGCTCCCACTCCAAATCCCCCCCCCACACAGAGCACGCTCTCTGTGGCTCTCACTTCACAAAGGCCGCTTCCCCAGCTCCACCATCCCCGAGAGCGCTCTTCCGGCTATCTCCGCCTCTCCCGTGTAGGGCATGTTCAACGGCGGGGCACAGCACCTCCACACCGGAGCATCTCAGCCTCGCCGGAGGTCACAGACACCGCTGAGGAGCCCGAGGTGGAGGAGGAGGGCGGCCGGGTGCAAGGTGAGGAAATGCAGGGGAATGGGTTCTTTCACGCGTCCCTGACTCCCCCCCTTCTCCCTGCCCTTTGCCTCCCCACCCCCTCCCTGCCCTTTGCCCCCTCCCTGCCCTTGCCCCCCCCACCCCTGTCCTTTGCCCCCCTGCCCTATGCCCCCCCACCCCTGCCCTTTGCCCCCCCACCCCCTCCACAGGCCGCTGCCCCAGCTTCACCATCCCCGAGAGCGCTCCTCCGGCTCTCTCCGCCTCTCCCGTGTAGGGCATGTTCAACGGCGGGGCACAGCACCTCCTCACCGGAGCGTCTCAGCCTCGCAGGGGGTCACGGACACCGCTGAGGAGCCCGAGATGGAGGAGGAGGGCGGCCGGTACCCGGAGGAAGAGGAGGAGCACAGCCGGGTGCAAGGTGAAGAAACGCAGGGATTAATGGGTTCTTTCATGCGTCCCTGACTCCCCCCCCTTCTCCCTGCCCTTTGCCCCCCACCCCCTCCCTGCCCTCCTGCCCCCCCACCCCCTCCCTCCCCTCCCCCCCACCCCCTTCCCTCCCCTCCTCCACCCCTTCCCTGCCCTTTGCCCCCACCTCCTCCCTGCCCTTTGCCCCCACCCCCTCCCTGCCCTTTGCCCCCACCCCCTCCCTACCCTTTGCCCCCCCCCCCTTTTTACTCACCATAACTTAACTCAGTATGGTAAGCCCCATCCTTTAGCTTCTTTGCATAGCCAGTTAATCAACCCCACACTGATGAGACCCATTAAGGTCGAAACAGCTGTCTGTGGGTGGGTTTTCTGGCTATGTACCTTAACCTTGCTTGTGCTCAAAGCTGTGACCACGCAGCAAGCTTAAGCCTATAGGGAACCATGTTAAAAATGGTTTTTGAAGCAAAAAGTGGCACTGTGTGCTCATTTGCATGTCATTTCCCAGAATCCCTTGCTGCAGTGGAAGTGCTGTGTGCTGGGTGATAATGGTGAAAGGCGGGGTTGCAGACCTGCCTAAGACATGCAGATGAGCATACAGTTGTATTTATGCTGTGGAGGGTTTTTGTCCCTTTTTTTACTCCCCATAACTTAACTCAGTATGGTAAGCCCCATCCTTTAGCTTCTTTGCATAGCCAGTTAATCAACCCCACACTGATGAGATCCATTAAGGTCGAAACAGCTGTGTAGCTGGGACTGCCCCCTTGGCCCTGTGGCATCGGCTCCTCGGAGTCTTAAGCCACTTGCTGCTATTAGGGGGGCACGCCATCCCGAGCTTCCTAGGAAGGCGACAGAAGAAAGATGGCGACAGGCGCGCATCTCAAAAATACGGTTCGTTTCGAGATCGATGCAGAGGAAAGAGATCGTATTGGATTGAAGTTCATCGTCGAGGAGGTGCTGCGGAAAGCCGGTGTGGTCGCAGAAAAGGTGTTCTACCTACAGGATTTCGCACGGCAGGGCATCTATGATGTGACGCTTCATATGGAAGGAGAATGCCTGAATCTCTATGAGAAGGTTAAAAGGATGGTGGAAGACCCGAATATGCGAGGAATTAAAGTGATTCCGAGCTTCCAGATGGACGAGAAAGTGGTGACGGTACACATGTACAACCCGTTCGTACCGAAAGAAGACCTAGTGATGTTCTTGAGGCGATACAGTACAAGTGTTAAAGGTGGAATTGAATTAAAGAACGCCTATGGGATCTACAACAGCAAGAGGAGATTTTGGATTAGGCTTAAACCTGACCCTGATGGAGTGGGGGGTGTGGCTCATCCACCTTCAACTTTCAGTATCGGAGGCAATCGGGGTTTTTTGAGTTATTTCGGCCAACCTACCTACTGCAGGAAGTGCTTCCAGTACGGACATATTAAAGAACATTGTGAAAAACTGGTGTGGTTTGCAGGAACTGTGGGAAAGAGGGACATTTTGCTGCGGAGTGTGACATTCCAAAAAAAGTGCGACCTGTGTGGTGAGTTTGGACAATTTGCACGACAATGCTCGAAAAAAAGTTATGCTCAGGTTGCTGAAATGGAGTGTACACAAGAGTCTGCTAATGTAGAGGAATTTCAGGAGATTACTGTAGTTGAGGAAACTTCAGGAGAAGAAATTGAAGAAACTTTGGTGGGTTCTACAAGCGATATCTTGGAGAAAAAAGAGGAAGATCTCTTCCTGGACTCCTTGGCCCAGGAACCGGAGGTGGGGGGAGGGGAGGAGACGGGAGCAGTCCATCAGAAAGATGCGGGGGAGGGGGAAATGCGGTCATTGAGTGTGGTGGAACCTAGCAGGGCGGAAAGTATGGAGGTTCAAGATGCACAGAGGGTGAGGGAAGGTCCCCAAGATGTTTTGGAGGAGGAAATGGAAATAGGAGGGAAAAAATCTCAAAAGCGTAAAAATCTGCAAGGGATAGAAACAAAGGAACATAAGGATAGCCAGAGTAAAGTGGAGCCTAGAGAGGAAGGTGTAGAGGGTAAAGTTGGGAAAGTATCAGGGAAAGTAACCCTAAAAGAGAAAATGGAACAGTTTGAGGACGCAGTGGGAGATGTTCTATTTTGGGTGGGTATTTTTCGGAAGCAGCATGAGGGGAGTAGTGAGGAACAGATAATAGAAAGATTAGAAAAAATGATGTACCAAAGAAAACAGCTGACAAAAGAGCAATATGAAGAACTAAAAAAGGAGCATGTGCAGTGGGTTAAAATAAAAGAGGCTAGGGGAGAGGTGAGGGGGAAGGAGAGTAGCGAGAGCAATAGCTCGTCCCCACAAAAAAAACCAGATAAGCGTGTAGGGAACTAAAATATAGAGAAGTGTAAGCGGAGTAAGTGGGAGCAAAAGTGAAGAAAAGGCAGGCCAGAAAGGGATTGTACAGGCAAAAGAGGCAAATTCAGCGGGAGATAGAAAGGGATGTAGCACCCAGGGAAAGGATGAAGTAGGGCTCACAAAGGAAGAGGTTTTGCACAAACGACTAGTGTGGAGATTTGGGCAGAAATATTGGGATGCGAAAACTGTAAGGGACGCGTATGAAAGTGATGTGAGGAATGGACACCAAGTAGAGAAAAGTAAGAGAGCGTTGGGACGTATGGAGGAAGAATGAAAAAAGATGATCTTAGTACTAGAGAGCGGAGAAAGGCGTTGAGTTTTAAGTTTTGGGTTGTAAGAATGAGATGCTTATGTATTGTGGTGTTTTGTGGAAGGGGTGAAGATCATCGGGAAGCGCAAAATCATGTAAAACAGAAGAAATTTTCTGATGGTGCAGTATTGTGATATTAATAAATAAATATTTATAGTGCTGTGTGATGTGTACTCACAAGTATATGGTGAGTAATGTTCCCATAAAGGTATCTTTCAGGGACAGTGAAGAAGTGAAGATCATCAGGAAGCACAATGTCATGTAAAAAACAGAAGAAAATTCCCTGATGGTGCAGTATTGTGATTGATATGTGATAAATATCAAGGTGCAGTGTGCTGGATACTCACAAGTGTAGAGTGAGCAATGTTCCCATAAAGGTTTCTTTATGTGTGTCAGCCCGTTGGACCGTCAGACAGGTAAGTGGAATGGTAAGTGCTGGAGACCTTAAGTGAATAATAAAACGGACATAGTGCAGACTGTACGAAATATCTTTAAAAGTAAGTATATGTGCAATACACTCACATGGTTTTAAAAGGTAACAAGCGTTTAGATCACACAGGTTGGATCTCAGCAATGAATGAGCTGTTCTCTGTCCCCCCTCTGCCTCGGCAGGCGTGCGTGTCACCGGTGCGTGTCACCCTAACCGGAAACCGGAAGTGACGTCATCTGCTCTGGGGGACGCCGATCCTGTGGGAGTTTTTCTCATCAGCCTCACTCTACGCGTTTCTCCGTATTGCGGTTTCTTCAGGAGTGTATGGCTGACATGCTCTGGGAGGATTTTATACGCTATGCTCAGATCCCATTGGTGGACAATTAAGTATGGTGATCAAAATCAGTAATTAGGGCAGGGATTACAGGTGTAAACAGGCAATATTTGTACAACTCATATCGATTATATATGAGTATAGACAGACATAAAAGTTATAAGACTCATATCATACATATATGGGTCTTCCAAAAGGATGTGTACTCACAAGTATATGGTGAGTAATGTTCCCATAAAGGTATCTTTCAGGGACAGTGAAGAAGTGAAGATCATCAGGAAGCGCAATGTCATGTAAAAAACAGAAGAAAATTCCCTGATGGTGCAGTATTGTGATTGATATGTGATAAATATCAAGGTGCAGTGTGCTGGATACTCACAAGTGTAGAGTGAGCAATGTTCCCATAAAGGTTTCTTTATGTGTGTCAGCCCGTTGGACCGTCAGACAGGTAAGTGGAATGGTAAGTGCTGGAGACCTTAAGTGAATAATAAAACGGACATAGTGCAGACTGTACGAAATATCTTTAAAAGTAAGTATATGTGCAATACACTCACATGGTTTTAAAAGGTAACAAGCGTTTAGATCACACAGGTTGGATCTCAGCAATGAATGAGCTGTTCTCTGTCCCCCCTCTGCCTCGGCAGGCGTGCGTGTCACCGGTGCGTCTCACCCTAACCGGAAACCGGAAGTGACGTCATCTGCTCTGGGGGACGCCGATCCTGTGGGAGTTTTTCTCATCAGCCTCACTCTACGCGTTTCTCCGTATTGCGGTTTCTTCAGGAGTGTATGGCTGACATGCTCTAGTAGGATTTTATACGCTATGCTCAGATCCCATTGGTGGACAATTAAGTATGGTGATCAAAATCAATAATTAGGGCAGGGATTACAGGTGTAAACAGGCAATATTTGTACAACTCATATCGATTATATATGAGTATAGACAGACATAAAAGTTATAAGACTCATATCATACATATATGGGTCTTCCAAAAGGATTTTAATAAAATGAACTTAAAATTAACGATATACACAAATTGGTTAAAATAGTTAAAATAATTCAAATAGATTAAATTAACCGCTACGACATGATTAACCCCTAAATAAACTGAGCTAGTCATATAATAACAGGCATGGTGATGTAGTTTATCTAGTGGAGAAAAGACAGGCATGTTAGAATCATTCACAGAAAAGGTTTTATGTCGAACTCAAGATTTAAACCTTGGGGGGAAATGGTTTTTAGCTCGAATATCCAGAATGATTCCCTCTTGATTAAATTTAAGTCTCTATTGCCCCCCCTCCAATGGGGCAAAACTTGCTCTATGGCTTTGAATGAGAAGCTGGCAGGATTGGAGCTATGTGTCAATAAAAAATGGTTCGAAACACTGTGGGTTGTGAGTTTGCGTTTTATATTACCCAGATGTTCTAATATACGCGTTCTAAGCGGGCGTATGGTCTTCCCAATGTATTGTAAGCCACACTCACATTCCGCAAGGTAAATGACATGACTGGATCTACAGTTCAAATGCTGTTTAATCTTATAAGATTTCTGTGTTACATTAGATTGTCAGCCATACACTCCTGAAGAAACCGCAATACGGAGAAACGCGTAGAGTGAGGCTGATGAGAAAAACTCCCACAGGATCGGCGTCCCCCGGAGCAGATGACGTCACTTCCGGTTTCCGGTTAGGGTGACACGCACCGGTGACACGCACGCCTGCCGAGGCAGAGGGGGGACAGAGAACAGCTCATTCATTGCTGAGATCCAACCTGTGTGATCTAAACGCTTGTTACCTTTTAAAACCATGTGAGTGTATTGCACATATACTTACTTTTAAAGATATTTCGTACAGTCTGCACTATGTCCGTTTTATTATTCACTTAAGGTCTCCAGCACTTACCATTCCACTTACCTGTCTGACGGTCCAACGGGCTGACACACATAAAGAAACCTTTATGGGAACATTGCTCACTCTACACTTGTGAGTATCCAGCACACTGCACCTTGATATTTATCACATATCAATCACAATACTGCACCATCAGGGAATTTTCTTCTGTTTTTTACATGACATTGCGCTTCCTGATGATCTTCACTTCTTCACTGTCCACGGGATCGAGAGAACGACCCCACACTGGGTTAAGCAGCATTAATTCATGTTTGTATAAGTATCACATTTTTTCACATATGTGTTTATAATTTTGGAGCGCCACTTTTTGATATATTTGCCTGTCATCTTTCAGGGACAGCCCGTCTGCCCGTGGTGTAGGTGGGTCTGTGTACGTGGATGGATGCTGAGGACCTTAGGTGAATAATAAGGAAACGGACATAGTGCAGACTGTACAAAATTCTATTAAAAATTGTAAGTGAAAGTACAATACACTCACAATGTGTTAAAAGAATACAAGCGTTTTGATCACATATCAGATCTCAGTGCAAGGCAGCTGTATCAGTCCCCCCTCCGCCTCGGCGTGCGTTTCACTGATGCGTCTCACCCAAACCGGAAACCGGAAGTGACGTCATCTGCTCTGGGGGACTCCGATCCTGCAGTGATCTTCTCTCATCAGGGTTCACTCTACGCGTTTCTCCGTATTGCGGTTTCATCAGGAGTGTAATCTGACAAGTGCTAGGAGGCTATTTATACGCTATGCTAGAGTCCCATTGGCTTACATTAAGTATGGTGATCAGATAGCATAGCAGCGACAGACTTGGAAAGTTAACAGCAATTAAGACTCATATCAAACATGTATGAATCTTCCAAAGTGACATGTGATTTTATACAAACGTTTTAATAAAAGCTTTATACCATACACGTATTAAAAATGCATATATTATAATATATCAAGGTTATAAAAATTATGAATAAGCTCATTACAGCAAGATGGACAATTAACCCCTAGATAGACTGAGCTGAATGCAGGTATTTACTAATGTTAATGAAACATTGTATCTATTGGGAAAAAAGAAGAGAAACAAGTTAGAGTCAAAGAAAGGGTTTGATATCGAACTCTAAATTTAAACCCTGAGGGTGGATCGTTTTGAGCTCAAACATCCAGAAAGACTCCCTTTTTATTAGATTTAAATCTCTATTGCCCCCCCTCCAGTGGGGCAAAACTTGTTCAATGGCTTTAAATGAAAAGCTAGCAGGATTTGAGTTGTGTTTTAGTAAGAAGTGGTTTGACACGCTATGGGTTGTAATTTTATGTTTAATATTACCCAGATGTTCTAATATCCGCGTTCTAAGCGGACGTGTGGTCTTGCCAATATATTGTAAGCCACATTCGCATTCAGCAAGGTAAATAACAACTCGATCTGCAGTTCAAATGCTGCTTGATATTGTAAGATTTTTGTGTTATATTTGATTTGAAACTGTGTGAAATCTTTGAGCTATGTTGGCAGGCAGCGCACATTCTGCAGTCATAAAATCCTAAGGGTGGATCCAACCACGTGTGCTTTTTTATGGGTATATTTCTTAAGGCACTGGGCGACAGATAGTTTTTAATATTTGGTGCTCTCTTATATACCATTTTTACTTTGTCCGCCAGATACTCCCCCAACACTGGGTCATTTTTGAGTATCGGACAATGGTTGTTAAGGATTTTATTAATTTTGCTGGCATCCTTATTATACTGCGTGATGAAAGGCACTTGTATGGTGCCATCATCAATGGATGTTTTAGGGGCAGGTGTGAGCATGGATTCTCTAGGGGTACCTTTTGCTCTAGCTAATGCTCGGTCTACCACATTTTTGTTATAATTTCTCTCCCTAAACCTTCTAGATAAAACTGTGGATTGCTCCTCAAATACATGGTTATCGGTGCAGTTGCGCTTGAGTCTGCGATACTGCCCGTACGGGATATTCTCTATCCATTTGTTGAGATGGCAACTGGACTGCAGGATGTAGTTATTTGCATCCACCTCCTTAAAATAATTTTTTGTTTTAATGGTGCCATCTTCCACATATATGCAAAGGTCTAGGAAGTTAATAGTGGTGTCACTGACCATAGATGTGAACTTCAGACTGAACTCGTTAACATCTAGATACAGAAGAAACAAATCCAAATCTGTCACAGTACCCTTCCATACAAAGATGATATCATCTATGTATCTCCGCCATGTGACCAAATTTGCGTCCAGCCCCGTCCAAGACCATATATATTGGTCTTCCCACATGGCCATCAATAGATTGGCGTAGCTGGGCGCAAATTTGGTCCCCATGGCGGTC